>NW_024424452.1:62865366-62866331 GCF_017311325.1 Ursus maritimus
GGGGGGGGCGGCGAGCCTTCCCAGCCACACCACAGTCTCTCCCTTGGTCTTAAAACCAGCAGGAAGGGAGTCCTGAGGGCAGAGACAAGACTCCAGGAGGACTCCCTCCAGGGAAAGGAAGCCCGCAGCCCCTGGAGGGCACTGAAGCCTCCAGCCCGCAGGCCATTTGCACAGGATCACCTCTGGCACTTCCTTAGCACGTTGTCCATGTTCGTGTGTGGACAGTGATTGGCCCACTCAGTGCTGGTGCATTTCCAGAGGCAGACTAGAAACCATCCAGTGCCTGCTAGTGGGACAGAGGACCCCCGCCAATAGAGGCTGAAGATGTCCCTTTTCCTCCAGAGCTGGGGAAGGCAGTCACTGTCCTGGGGCAGGACCTGGTCCAGGTGTGTGTCCTTTCTGAAGTCCCCACATTCAGTGGGCATCGTTGTGCCTGACAAAGGCCCCCTCAGCCTTAGAGTCAGGAGCAGTGAGGGGCTGTCTCTGGCCCCGAAACCATCCTGTCTTTGGGAAAACATGCCTCTCTCCCCTCCCCAGGTCCAGGACACCCGGGACCCTGCAAGAGTTCTTCATTCGAGGAGGAGTCCTGGAGAGCATGTGTGTCTCGTCAGCCCATTAAGTGAAAGAACCAAACCCCAATGCTCAGGTTCTAACCGAAGCAGAATTTCCATGTACTCTTCAAGTCCAGATTCACTGTGTGCAGCAAAGATGCCTGTCCCTCCCCACTAGGTAAGTGGGTGCTGGGGAAGGGCTGTCTGGGCATGGGGACAGCCTCCTCCCCTCTTACATGCCCTTGGGGGACCCCAGGGAAAGTCTTCCTTGCTCTCCTTCCCTCAGAGGGAGGGGCTGGCCTCGTGCTCCCAGGGCTCCCGCTGTGTCCCCACTCCTGAAGAACAGCCACCCATGGACCTCGTGTCAGAAGTGTGGTCTGCCACTGCTCCTGGGCTCCCAGCCAGGGGCCTGGC
>NW_024424452.1:62867094-62872508 GCF_017311325.1 Ursus maritimus
CAGAATGAGGAGAGGAGAAAGGGCGGACTGATCTTTTCTCTGCCCTGAGTCAGCCTCCATTGCTGCCTTCAGGTCCCCTGGCCCAGCCATGCACTTAGCTAGACCCTGGGAGGGAGTCTGCATTCCAGGCCAGCTGGGTGGGGGGATATTCAGTGACCTTTGTGTCCCCAGATGTCCAACTCACCTGGCCTTGCACCCTGAGGCTTGCTGCCTGGGGTGGGCATGGTTCTGGGGCTCAGCAGACTTTGGGCCACAGAGCACTTGGCAGTGGTGAGGGAAGTGGAGCCATGGGTCTCGTGCACGTCCGTCACAGGGTGGGGTCATGATACACGTGCTGTGTGCAGGTCCCCTGTGTACACCTGACCCTCTCAGTGGAGAGGCCTGTGTGCCTGGTACACCTGTCCTCCACCTACCCCAGAGGAACGGCCACGTTCAAGCATTTCCATGTCCAACCCTCAGGGACAGTTGGGAACCTGGGGTCCAGAGAGTCAGGGACTGGCCCAGGACAAATGAGGGGTGCAGAGTCCAAAGAGCAGGGCTTCTCTCCAGTCCTAGACCAGCCTCAACCCTCCCATGAGGTTCACTTTGGGGTGAGAGCCCCTCAGATCCTCGGGGATAGCTCCCCACCCCATCCCATGTGGGGACATGACCTTGGGCATCCCCAAGCAGGTAGAAGCATGTGCACCTGTGTGTGTGTGCGCACACACACACACACACACACACACACCCCACTCTGACTGCCCAGCTGGGGGTCAAAGGGGAGGACACCCTGGGAGCGAGGTAGGTGACAAGGGGGTAAGAAGAAAGAGGTCAGAGAGAGCTGGGCCATGGGGCAGGGGCATCAGGACTCCTGGCAATACCCCAGATCCATAGCATGGGGAGGGGAGACACGTCAGGCTTATAGTCAGGGGATCCCCAAGGGGCCCAGGGGGGTTGCCAGGGCACTGGGAGAGGACAGGTGATGCTTTGTACTCCCTCGAGGTCCTTCTGAGCAGAGGGCAGCATGGGGGCTTGGGGGGCTGAGGACCTGGGTATGCAGAACGTGGCAGAGCACTGACCACTGGTCGGGGGACCAAGGTCAGGATCCTCCTTGGTGCAGCCTCATTTGGAAGAGGTTCCAGAGTCAGTACTCTGGCCAGGGTGAGGAGGACTGAGGAAGGAACTGAGCACCAGGACAGGAGAGGGAAACAGGGACAAGGCAGACTTCTGGGGTTTCTCACATCACCCCTGGAGCCCGCAAATCATGCTCCTGTGAGATACAGAGAGACAGAGACAGAGACAGAGATTGAACACAGGAGAGAGGGAACCAGAAGTCACAGAGTTTCCTCCATCAGCTTGGAAATGGGATCCCATCCTTTTGCCCCGTTCTCTTCCTTAGAGCACAGTCACACAGGCCATCCACTCTGAAGGGGAGGGGATTCCACAGAGATGTGTGACCAGGATTTGGGAATGCCCGGGAGCCACTGCGGAGACTGCCCAGCACATGGGCGCAGGCGAGGCCATGGGACCTGAGCCTCAACTTAATGGGAGCCCCTGGAAGTCTGTGTCACCAGGGGATAAGGTTGGAATCAGTTCATTGCAACCTTCCCATGGGGCCTGGGACAAAGGGGTGGCTTTGCCTGGACCCCAGAGCAGACCCAGCCCCTCTGAGCTGTGTTCCATGCCCCGCCCAGCCCCTGGCTCATCCTTGCATTGCCAAGTGTGTGCCCCAGCCTCCTGTGATAGCAGGTACGGAATGTATGTAGAGGTCCTACCCCTGATGGTGTCCCTAGAAGTAGAAGCCAGAACACCCCACTGTGCAGATGGGGAGCCTGGGGAGTCCCTGAGAGGCACAGGGTCTGTCCAGGGTCACAGCCCTTGGCACGAGCAGGAGCCCGGTCTGAACCCAGCTCTGCGTCCTCACAGCGGGGACACTGGCTGCACCCAGGCCCCCTGGGGGCTGTGGGTGGGCGGTGTGGGTGTCACTGTATGGATGGGGCATGGGGTGGAGGGTGAGCATAGAGCAGCTGGGGGAGAGGGGCCACTGGGGGCTCTTGTGGGAGAAGGAAGTCAGGCAAGGGAGCCCCAGGCAGTGGTGACCTCACTTCCCTGACAACGGACCCCAACAGAATTTGGAACACGGGTAACCAGGCACCCACATTCCAGAGCCAGCCCCCTGCCCAGCTCATTTCGTTGGAGATCCTCGAATGAAGAACATGTTTGCGTGTTGCATCCCCAAGTCCGGAGGCTGCAGGCTGAGGAAAGCGTGCCCTGCAAACACTTCCCCTCGCTGGGGATGTCGTGTCAGGAGCTCCCCGGCCGCTGCCTCTGGCCATTTGGCAGGAAGGACCGAAAGGTGACACCATGAGCCCAGAGCCGGCCAGCCCAGCCCCACACGCTCTGATCTGACTGTGCAGCCCCAGGTCCCCTCCCTGTGTGTGTGTGTGTGTGTGTGTGTAAGAGGGGTCTTGTAGGGTGGGGTCACCCGGAGCAGGAGCAGGCTGATGAGGGGTCAATGTCCAATAGGCAGGTCATGTTCACATGACCAAGGTTTATCCTGAGCCCTGCAGGGATGGGTCACTGCATCCCAGGTGCAGGGCTGTGCACACACAGGTCTGTGTCTGATCTGGGAGCAGCAGGGGGCCTGGGTAGGAGGACAGTGGGAATGGCCGGGCAGGGCTGTGAGCGCCTCTGGAGCTACCGGTCCTTCTTTCAGAAGACGCAGGATGAACAGAGAGAGGCTGGTGGACACGCCCTCCTCTCCAGGAGCAGGGACAGGGGATCACCTGGGAAGGGTCTGACTCGCCCAGGCCACTGTCCCCAGTGGTCATTCACTCAGTGAGTGTGATCCAGGAGCCAGAGCCCGGAGGCCGAGCCGGGTGAGAGGCTGGGGCTGGGTGTGTGGTGTGTGGGGATGGGTCAGTGCTGGCCCCAGGGGAGGAGCCCCCAGAGGCTGGTGTGGGTCCAGGAGCAAGGACCGGAGCTCAGAGCACCCAGTGGTGGACTGCAGTCGGGACACGTCCGGGTCAGGGTTCCTTCCTGGCTGCGGCTTCTCTGGGAGCCCTGGGCTGGGTTCTCTCTCTGCAAAGGCCACGGAGAGGCAGGCAATGGTTGAGCTTTTCTCCTCTCACAGCTGCTCCACCATCTGAGGAACTAGAGCCGGCTCCAATTCATGGGCAGCTCAGAGGAGGGGTGGTGCCTGCAGCAGACTTCAGCAGGGAGACCAGGAGCCAGCGTGACCTGGCACCTGCCCCAGGAGAGCCTGAAGCGTGCAGGAAGAGCCTGCTGGAGACCCTGCCCGAGCCTGCCCCTGAGCCCGGCACTGCTCCTGCCCCCACACCTGCCCCTCTCTGTGTCCTTTTCTTGCCCCTGCCCCAAATCCTGCCCCTGCCCTGCCTGTCTGTGCTCCTGATCCTGCAAGGGGATGAAACTCCTGCCCCTGCCCCTTGCTCTGCCTGTGCTCCTGTTCCTGCCCCAGACCCAGCTCTGCCCTGCGCCTGCCAGAGCCACTGCCCTTGCCCCTGCCTGTGCTCCTGTTCCTACCCTCCAGCTCTTGCCCCTGTCTGCCCCTTCCTCTACCCCTGCCAGAGCAGCTGCCTCTTCCCTGCCTGTGCTGCTTCTGCCCCAGAACCAGCTCATGCCCCAACTCTTGCCCCCTCCCCTGCCAGAACTGCTGCCCCTTCCCCTGCCCCTGCCAGAGACCCTGACCCTTCCCCTGCCCCTGCCTGTGCTCCTTCCTGACCGCTCCTGCTACTCCTGCCCCTGCCAGAACTGCTGCCTTCCCCTGCCCTGCCTGTGCTCCGTTCCTGCCCCAGACCCCAGCTCCTGCCCCTTCCTGCCTTGACTCTGCCCCTACCCCTGCCCCTGCCAGAGCCGCTGACCCTTCCCCTGCCCCTGCCTGTGCTCAGGTTCCTGCCCCAGACCCTGCTCCTGCCCCAGCTCCTGCCCCTTCCCCTGCCAGAACTGCTGCCCCTTTCCCTGCCCCTGCCTGTGCTCCTGATCCTGCCCCAGACCCTGCTCCTGCCCCAACTCCTGCCCCTTCCCCTGCCAGAACTGCTGCCCCTTTCCCTGCCCCTGCCTGTGCTCCAGTTCCTGCCCAGGACCCAGCTCCTGCCCCAGACCCAGCTCCTGCCCCAGCTCCTGCCCCTTCCCCTGCCAGAACTGCTGCCCCTTTCCCTGCCCCTGCCTGTGCTCTGGTTCCTGCCCTGGACCCAGCTCCTGCCCCAACTCCTGCCCCTTCCCCTGCCAGAACTGCTGCCCCTTTCCCTGCCCCTGCCTGTGCTCCTGATCCTGCCCCAGACCCTGCTCCTGCCCCAACTCCTGCCCCTTCCCCTGCCAGAACTGCTGCCCCTTTCCCTGCCCCTGCCTGTGCTCCAGTTCCTGCCCCAGGACCCAGCTCCTGCCCCAGCTCCGCTCTGCCCCAGTCCTGCCCCTTCCCCTGCCAGAACTGCTGCCCCTTTCCCTGCCCCTGCCTGTGCTCTGGTTCCTGCCCTGGACCCAGCTCCTGCCCCAACTCCTGCCCCTTCCCCTGCCAGAACTGCCCCTTTCCCTGCCCTGCCTGTGCTCTGGTTCCTGCCCAGGACCCAGCTCCTGCCCCAGCTCCTGCCCCTTCCCCTGCCAGAACTGCTGCCCCTTCCCCTGCCCCTGCCAGAGCCACTGACCCTTCCCCTGTCCCTGCCTGTGCTCCTGTTCCTGCCCCAGACCCTGCTCCTTCCCCAACTCCTGCCCCTTCCCCTGACAGAACTGCTGCCCCTTTCCCTGTCCCTGCCTGTGCTCCGGTTCCTGCCCCAGACCCAGCTCCTGCTCCTTCCCTTGCCAGAACTGCTGCCCCTTCCCCTTCCCCTGCCAGAGCCTGTGACCCTTCCCCTGCCCTGCCTGGGAAGGATTCTGACTCCGCCCAGGCCACTGTCCCCAGTAGTCATTCACTCAGTGAGTGTGATCCAGGAGCCAGAGCCCACGGAGGCCGAGCCCGAGGGTGAGAAGGCTGGGGCTGGGTGTGTGTGGTGTATGGGGATGGGTCAGTGCTGGCCCCATGGGGAGGAGCCCCCAGAGGCTGGTGTGGGTCCAGGAACAAGGACCGGGCTCAGAGCACCCAGTGGGTGGACTGCAGTTGGGGGGACGTCCGGGGAAGGTTCCTTCCTGGCTGCAGCTTCTCTGGGACACCCTGGGCTGGGTTCTGTCTCTGCAAAGGCCACGAGAGGCAGGCAGGAGGGCGAGCTTTCCTCCTCTCACAGATGCTCCACTATCTGAGGAACTAGAGCCGGCTCCAAGTTCATGGGCAGCTCCAGAGGGAGGGGTGGTGCCTGCAGCGACTTCAGCAGGAGACCAGGAGCCAGCGGGTTACCTGGCACCTGCCCACGGAGAGCCTGAAGCTGTGCAGGAAGAGCCTGCTGGAGAACCTGCCCACGGAGAGCCTGCCCCTGAGCCCGGCACTG
>NW_024424452.1:62872850-62874839 GCF_017311325.1 Ursus maritimus
CTTGCCCCCTCCCCTGCCAGAACTGCTGCCCCTTCCCCTGCACCTGCCTGTGCTGCTGTTCCTGCCCTGGACCCAGCTCCTGCCCCGGCTCCTGCCCCTTCCCCTGCCAGAGCCGCTGCCCCTTCCCCTGCCCCTGCCTGTGCTCCTGTTCCTGCCCTGGACCCAGCTCCTGCCCCAGCTCCTGCCCCTTCCCCTGCCAGAACTGCTGCCCCTTTCCCTGCCCCTGCCTGTGCTCTGGTTCCTGCCCCGGACCCAGCTCCTGCCCCAACTCCTGCCCCTTCCCCTGCCAGAACTGCTGCCCCTTTCCCTGCCCCTGCCTGTGCTCTGGTTCCTGCCCAGGACCACCAGGCCATTATTTCGAGAAGTAAACCGAGATCATAAGCCACGGCTGCCCTGATGGTGGCTAGGAGACCAACTGATCCTCCCAGTGCTGACGCACCTTCCTCCCTCGACCTGCTGTCACCTGACCCTTTCTCCACCTCCTCCCCGACCAATTCTGAATGCCCCAGGAGCAGGGTGGGGAGGAGTCTGTGAGGGAGCTTCCCGATCCTGTGCCCAGAGGAAGCTGTGACAGTAGCTACAGGGCATCCTATCATGAGGACTGACCGAGGATCCCATCCATCTCCTTGGGCATTGGTTATGCATAGCCTGCTCTCTCCACCACTGCTGAGATGAACACTCCTGAAAATACATCTGTGAAAACCGAGTGAGAGTTTCCAGGTGGAGTCCGAGGAGGCATGTGGTATGGGTGCACCCGACCCAGGGTGACTGCTCACTGCTCTCCCAGACAGGGTGCGCCATCCTTCTCTCCAGGGACGGGGGACATTGTGTCCACATTCTCCCAGGGCTGCTGGTCCCCAGACCAGACACTCCTGTCTACGGTGACCAGGCTGCCTCCATAGGGTTTCTTTGCTGGAGTTCTTCCCCGAGCTCTGCCATCTCGACACATACTCCCCGTGCCTATCCTCCCCCTTGACTTGCATGTTTGGTCTCTGTCCCTGTAACCAGTGACTTGAGCACACGGTTTGGACCAGAGGCAGGGAAACCTTCTCTGGCCTTGGGTTGTGAGCAATGCTTCACCTTTGTGGTGTGTCTACTAGCTTGCATTTCCCTGGTTTCTGTGTGGGTCGCCGGAAGAGCCAGCTGTTTCTGTCTGAGAGTCAGGCCGTGGTGTCCCAGCAGGAACAGGGTCTCGGCTCCGAGATTGTGCCCATATCCTAAAGTGGTCTCTATGATTATCTGATCTGTAATCCTCGGGAGATTTCAGTATCGAATAAGGAAATGCTATGTCAAATAAACACAGAAAAAAAGTCCCTTTTGAAAATAGGTGGGCAGACACGTAGGCACCTATTGTGTACACATCACATGTTCCGAACAGGTAAAGAAACAGAGAGAGCAGCTTAGGGGTTTTGAGGGGCTGGGCTTGGGAGAAAATGGCAGGAGGGCTTCTGGTTCAGGGACTTCCTTTTGGGGAAGGAGATATCTCTGCAGCAATGTTCTTCTGGTGGGTGGCACAACATTGTGAATATACTCAATGTGCATGACGTGTTCAATTGAAAACAAGTAATTTTACTTAAAACAAATAATAAACAGTATACAGAACATGAAAAGATAAAGTAACAGTCAATATGTACCAGAGAGAAAGAACATGAGGGGATGAAACATTCTGGCGGGACGTTCGGTTCGGTGAAGGAACTAAGGGTAATTGCACAAGGAGCTCCCTGCAGGGCTGTGGGCTCTGGATGTGGTCTTGGGAGCCTGCAAGAGCAGGAGTAGGGGCAGGGGTGGGATAGCAGGGCAGGGACAGGAGCAGGGACAGGTGCAAGACAGGACAGGGCAGAGCAAGGGAGGGACAGGGTCAGCAGCAGTGGCAGGTGCAGGATCCAGGGCAGGAGCTGGGCTGAGGGGCAAGAACAGAGCACAGGGAGGCAGGGAAGGGGCAGCAGTTCTGGCAGGGGAGGGGCAGGATCTGGGGCAGGACTGGGTCCA
>NW_024424452.1:62876417-62877103 GCF_017311325.1 Ursus maritimus
ACTGACTGAAATCCCCGATGGATTACAGATCAGACATAATCATAGAGACCACTTTAGGAATTATGGGCACAATCTCAGGGACGAGACCCCTGTTCCTGCTGGGACAGCATGGCCCGACCTCAGACAGGAAACAGCTGGCTTTCCTGTGACCCACAGAGAAACCAGGGAAATGCAGAAAGCTAGCAGACACACCACAAAGGGCAAAAGCATTGCTCACAACCCAAGGCCAGAGAAAGGTTTCCCCTGCCTCTGGTCCAAACCGTGCTCCAAGTCACTGGGTTCCACAGGGACAGAGACCAAACACATGCAAGTCCAAGGGGGAGGATAGGCACGCGGGGAGTATGTGTCAGAGATGCGGGAGCTCCAGGGGAAGGACTCCGGCAAAGGAAACCCTACGGAGGCAGCACTGGTCACGTTCAGATCAGCAGGTTTCTGGTCCGGGGACCAGCAGCCCTGGGGAGAATGTGAGGACACAGAAGTCCCCCACAGGTCCCCTGGAGAGAAGGGTGATGGGCACCCCTGTCTGGGAGAACAGTGAGTGGCACCCACCCCAGGCCGCAGGTGCACCCATCACCTAGCATGCTCCTCCTCGGACTCACCCCTGAAACTCTCACTCAGTTTTTCACAGATGTATTTTCAGGAGTGTTCATCACAGCGGTGGTGGAGAGAGCAGGCTATGCACCAAC
>NW_024424452.1:62877113-62877208 GCF_017311325.1 Ursus maritimus
CTAATGCCCAAGGAGATGGATGGGATCCTCGGTCCCAGTCCTCATGAAAGGATGCCCTGTAGCTACTGTCACAGCTTCCTCTGGGGCACAGGATC
>NW_024424452.1:62878133-62879294 GCF_017311325.1 Ursus maritimus
GGTGATGAGCACCAGGAATCTGCTCCTGAAAACAGAGACCAGTTGCGCAAAGAAAAGAATGGAGAGACCCATGCTTAGCACTTCCTCTAGAAAAATCTAGTCCTGAAAAGTAAGTATGTCCTAGACTTAACGCAATGTGAGTTCTCATGGCAGGTACGCACTGATTCCTAGAACCAACGAAGAGTAAATCATCCAGTGTCGATGGGGGTTTGTGACACACCTTTTCTGACCAAATGAGAGCACTTCAGCCAACATCTCCAGGGCCTCCAAGTCTTCCCAAGGCCTCTGCAATCCTCTGATTCTTCCATCGACCTCCTTGGGAAGCTCTGTCCTATTGTCTTCCTTGTCACCTGCCTCTTCTGGAACCCTTCTGTGGCCTTCCCACCAGGGCCACCCTCACCGGGATTTCCCATGACCTGTGGCTAGGTGCCCGTATCCTGTGCTGGGCCCCATGAGTCCCGTGCTTTGTGCAAGGCCTGTGTGCTCACTCTGGGTCACTTGGCATCTCCCCTTGCAGCAGGCTGCATCTTCCTGTGCTGGGTCTCCTCTGAGCAGTCTGTGAGGCTGGACTGTGCCCATGTCACGGGTACTGAAGCGTGAGTCTGGTCCAGATGACCCACCCCCAGTCCCAGCATGTAGAGATTGGGCCAAGGGTGGTTCCCAAGCAGAGGAGGACTTGGGCCCAGGGGGCCTGAGGGAGGGCATGGCATAGTGAGCCTGCAGAAGGAGAGCAAGCACTGTGGCGGCCTGGTGCTCAGGCCTGCTGGGAGACCAGGTCCCACATGCACTGGCTCTGTCCCCAGGACTGGAGGCCATCAGGGTATCCACACTCCCAGGCTGCAGGCTGGCAGTGACTTGCAGGGGGGAGGCACCGCTGGTACAGGAGAGAGCCCTCCACAGGGAGGAGGGGACAGGCGCTCCCCCAGCAGCTAGAGGAACTCAGGGTGTCCACACTCTCAGGCTGCAGGCTGGCAGTGACTGGCAGGGGGGAGGCACCGCTGGTGCAGGCGAGAGCCCTCCCCAGGGAGGAGGGGGCAGGTGCTCCCTCAGCAGCAGGTGCACTGGGGAGGGCTGAGGGGGCATCAGCAGACAGCAGTGGCTGCAGCTGGGGTCTCCACACAGGCCCCTGCCTCAGGCCCAGCACGAGATTGGATGGCCTTT
>NW_024424452.1:62879304-62882108 GCF_017311325.1 Ursus maritimus
TTGACCCGTGGCTAGGTACCCGCATCCTGTGCTGGGCCCGAGGCCCTGTGCTATGCAAGGCCTGTGTGCTCAGTCTAGGTCACTTGGCATCCTCCTTGCAGCGGGCTGCCTGCATCTTCTTGCGCTAGCAGGTCTCTTCTGAGCAGTCTGAGGCGGACTGTGCCAGCCACCACGGGCACCGGCGTGAGTCTAGAAGGTCAGTCTGACCCACTCCAGTCCCAGCATGTAGAGAATGGGCCGAGGTGAGTTCCCAAGCAGAGAGGAGGACTTGGGCCCAGGGGGCCTGAGGGGAGAACGTGTAGGCCTGCAGAGGAGAGCGAGCACCGTGGCGGCCTGGGTACTCAGGCCTGCTGGGAGACCAGGTCCACATGCACTGGCTCCTGTCCCGAGGACTGGGAGAGGCCATCAAGAGTATCCCACACTCCCCAGGCTGCAGGCTGGCAGTGACTTGCAGGGGAGGCACCGCTGGTACAGGAAGAGCCCTCCACAGGGGAGGAGGGGAGGCCAGAAGCCACCCAGCAGCTAGGGAACTGAGGGTGTCCCACCTCCCCCAGGCTGCAGGCTGGCGACAGCTGGCAGGGGAGGAGAGCACTGCTGGTGCAGGGAGGAAGAGCCCCTCCACAGGGAGGAGGGCAGGCGCTCCCGGCCAGCAGTGGCACTGGAGAGAGGAGCTGAGAGCATCAGCAGACAGCAGTGGGTGCAGCTGGGGTCTCACAGGCTCACCTCAGGCCCAACACGAGAAATTAAGATGGCCTTTGTCCACAAAAACTACAAAGTCTGGCCCAGGACCCCTCCCTCAAGCCCCACTCCCAATCCTTTGTACTCAGCTCAAGTGACAAGAAATGGCCAATAGTTTAGGTGGTGTTGGGTGCACAGGGACATTTGTTTTTCTGGCCCATGCTGTAACACTGCTGGCATTTTAAAGATCTCAACGCTTTGATTCAAAAACTGTAGGAAGGTAGCTTTGTAGCTTTCTGGAAACTCTGTGCCTTGCAGCCCTCCCATCCCACCAGCTCTGCTCAGAATCCCTCCAGGCCACAGACCCACAGTCTTGGGTCCTCAGATGGCCCAGACGATGTGATCCAGGTGGGGCAGCAGGACACACTGTGGATTTCAGCAAACCTCCCCCCCCCATAAAGTGAGGGTACCACTGGGCGAGCTGTCTGAAAACAGCCAGGTCAGGGTTCCAGGAAGACACCAGAGGCACAGGAGGAACTGGGGAGCATCTGAAGGTCAGGTGGGGACAGTCAGAGCTTCCAGGCCCTATTCCCTAACGCTCCTCATCACTCAGCCTTTCTTCCAGTGAATCTGCTTGGTTTCTGTTTGCCCCAACTGTTACCCGTTGCCCTGGGCAGCAGAGACTCACATACACCTTTAAATGTTTAGGACATCAAATGCCCTCCAGTAGCCACCTCACTACAGTTGGTGGTAAGCAAGAAGTCACTAAGGTCTCTAAGGGTCTGGATTTGGTGTTTCCCTCTTCTGAGATGGGGACACCTGTGGAAGGTGCAGGTGGCCGGCTGGGGGGGGGGCAGGCACCTGACATGGACAGATGGGGTAGGTGAGGCCCGAGGCCCCGGGGGTGTGTGTCCGGCATCTGCACTGAACAGGTATTCAAAGCTGCAGATTGGCTGGGATCATCTTCAGGCTGAGAAGGAAGATGAGGGGAGCAGAGGGGAGCAGAGGAGGCTCAGCTTAGACAGGAGAGGGCCGAGCCACTCCTTTGGGGAAAAGTGGGTCAGGTCCAGGTTCATGGGGACAGACCTTAGGCCACTGTGTTACGTGAAATAAGCCAGTCCCTAAAGGACAGATACTGGAGGACCCCACTCGTGAGGGACGGAGAGCACTCCGATTCACAGAGGTGGAAGGAGCTGCTGGGTGCCAGGGCTGGGGAGGGGGAATGGGGGTCAGGGTCTCGTGGGTAGAGGTTCAGTTTGGGATGACAATGAAGTTGTGGCGATGGATGGAGGTGGCAGGTGCAGAGCAGTGAATGTACGTATTGCCACTGAATTGTACCCTGAAACGTGCTTAACGGTATCAGTCGTATGTCCACTACACCACAAGTGGGGGGAGGGCAGCCCAGCAGCCTCAGGTCCCACGTGGCCTCCAGGGCTTGGTGGGCTTGTGGTTCAGGTGGCTCTTGTCAGGCCACATGGCCTCCATCCCATTGGCCAGGTCGACCCCCATTGCCTGGTGACAGGCCAATGTCAGTCAGTGAACCTACACCACTGACCCCCCTACAAAGGCCCCCATATAGTAAAAGTTGCGCTGGTGCCTGGGGATGTGGGCCTGGGACTGTGGCCGGCGCGCATTGCTGAAGTTCTCATTGGCCACCCAGTAGAAACTGGGGTACAAACTGACAAAGGGGGGGGGACAGGATCTCCACACCCACGTGGTCATGGAACTTCATGTCCACATCCGTGCACACCAGGTCATCCACCTCACGGAGGAAGCGCTGCTCACAGAAGCAGCTGATCATCGCCATGTGCTGCATGGACACATCCTGCCAGAGCGGGGCACCGCAGACTTCGAGGACCACCACCCTCTGGCCTTCCCAGAGAGGCACACAGGCCCGGCAGCTGGTGGTTGGTGAAGACGTGCTAGGTGACCCTGTGTCTGCCATAAGGCACCGCGGACCTTGAGGACCACCACCCACTGGCCCTCACGGAGGGGCACACGGGTACGGCAGCTGGCTGATCGCTGAAGACTTACTAGGTGACACTGTGTCCACCATAAGGACCACCGCCCTCCGGCCCTCACAGAGGGGCACACGGGGCACAGCAGCCAGCTGGTCAGTGAAGACG
>NW_024424452.1:62882133-62911982 GCF_017311325.1 Ursus maritimus
ATCATTGTACTTCCCGTTGATTTGTGTTGCTAGGCTGGCAGTGACTTGCAGGGGGAGGCACCGCTGGTCGAGGAGAGAGCCCTCCACAGGGGAGGAGGGGGCAGAGCTCCCCAAGCAGCTAGAGGGAACTAGAGTGTCCCACTCCAGGCTGCAGGCTGGGACTGGCAGGGGAGAGAGCACCTGCTGGTGCAATGGAAGCCCCTCCACAGGGAGGAGGGCAGGAGCGCTCCTCGCAGCCAGAGTGCACTGGAGGAGGAGCTGAGGAGCATCAGCAGACAGCAGTGGTACAGCTGGGGTCTCACAGGCTCCTCAGGCCCAACACGAGAATAGATGACCTTTGTCCACAGAAACTACAAAGTCTGGCCCAAGACCCCTCCCTCAAGCCCCACTCCCAATCCTTTGTACTCAGCTCAAGTGACAAGAAATGGCCAATAGTTTAGGTGGTGTTGGGTGCACAGGGACATTTGTTTTTCTGGCCCATGCTGTAACACTGCTGGCATTTTAAAGATCTCAAGGCTTTGATTCAAAAACTGTAGGAAGAGTAGCTTTGTAGCTTTCTGGAAACCTGTCTCTGTGCCTTGCAGCCCTCCCATCCCACCAGCTCTGCTCAGAATCCCTCCAGGCCACAGACCCACAGTCTTGGGTCCTCAGATGGCCCAGACGATGTGATCCAGGTGGGGCAGCAGGACACACTGCGGATTTCAGCAACCCCCCCCAAAAGTGAGGGTACCACTGGGCGAGCTGTCACAAACAACCAGGTAGGGTTCAGGGAAGACACCAGAGGCACAGGAGGAACTGGGGAGCATCTGAAGGTCAGGTGGGGACAGTCAGAGCTTCCAGGCCCTATTCCCTAACGCTCCTCATCACTCAGCCTTTCTTCCAGTGAATCTGCTTGGTTTCTGTTTGCCCCAACTGTTACCCGTTGCCCTGGGCAGCAGAGACTCACATATGCCTTTAAATGTTTAGGACATCGAATGCCCTCCAGTAGCCACCTCACTACAGTTGGTGGTAAGCAAGAATCTCAAGGTCTCCAAGGGGTCTGGACTTGGTG
Organism: Ursus maritimus; assembly: GCF_017311325.1. Classification (NCBI taxonomy): domain Eukaryota; kingdom Metazoa; phylum Chordata; class Mammalia; order Carnivora; family Ursidae; genus Ursus; species Ursus maritimus. The sequence goes on from NW_024424452.1 coordinate 62,883,185, forward strand.
TTTCCCTCTTCTGAGATGGGGACACCTGTGGAAAGGTGCAGGTGGCGGCTGGGTGGGAGGCAGGCACCGGCACGGACAGATGGGGTAGGTGAGGCCCGAGGCCCCGGGGGGTGTCCGGCATCTGGACTGAACAGGTCTTCAAAGCTGCAGATTGGTGGGATCATCTTCAGGCTGAGAAGGAAGATGAGGAGCAGAGGAACAGAGGAGGCTCAGCTTAGACAGGGAGAGGGCCTGAGCCACTCCTTTGGGGAAAAGTGGGTCAGGTCAGGCTCATGGGGACAGACCAGGCCACTGTATTCGTGAAATAAGAAGCCAGTCCCTAAAGGACAGATACTGGAGGACCCCACTCGTGAGGACGGAGAGCACTCCAATTCACAGAGGTGGAAGGAGCTGCTGGGTGCGGGGCTGGGGAGGAATGGGGGTTAGGGTCGTGGGTAGAGGTTCAGTTTGGGATGACAATGAAGTTGTGGCGATGGATGGAGGTGGCAGGTGCAGAGCAGTGAATGTACGTATTGCCACTGAATTGCACCCTGAAACGTGCTTAACGGGTATCAGTCATATGTCCACTACACCACATAGGAAAGTAGTGAGTCAGGAGGAGGGGCCATCGCGAGGTCCCAGGAGGGCCTGACGGGGACCTGTATCTTGGTTCTCGCTCTCACGCTCTGCCCCTTGTTGGTGACCGAGCTCACAGTAGGCACTCAGTGAATGCTTGCTAACACATAGTGCAGAGATCACAAGTGCAAAGCCCTCCAGTGGGCACTGAGGGATCCCAACAGGACGCGCATCCAGGCAGAGCCAGTGCCCACATCTCACAAACACCAGCACAGAATAGCCATTTAAAACCAAGGCAGGAACCAGAAATAACCCAGAGGGCTCCATGCTCCTGGAGGCGTGCTAGGGTCCAGCCTCTGGCGGTCAGAGGGGAGAGGTGGCTCGCGCACCCCTGACCCTGAAGGCCCATGGCTGCCGCGAGTGAGGAGACTGGGAGGAAGACCCAGCCAGGGCCCGTTCTGGCTCCAAGGCTGCTACGGGGCCGCTCCCAGCCCCACAGGCGATGTCTGTTTAGAACAGGGAGAAAACCTTTTCCCTCATGTTCTTTTTAAAGATGGTTGCTCAGCATTGACACAGAAAAACATTCGACATAAAACTGGAGCCGTTCTGCAGCTGCGAAATGACCCGAAATGATCGAAATGCACTGACCACAAAGAAGGACCTGTGCCCCAGGCAGGCCTCCTGTGCATGGGGCCAGCTAGGGGCCCCTGGACATGCCCGAGCGGGCAGTGCTGGACTCCACAGTTGAGGGACAGAAGAAGGAATGTGCTCTTATGGCTCCCGCTCAGAAGGCGCAACCCTGAGGAGACGGGGCGAGCCCCTCATGCGTTCTGGATGTCCTGGTGATTCTTGGGCACTGCCCGAATCTCAGCATCTTCGCGACCGGGTGGGGAGAGGCAGCCCAGCAGCCTCAGGTCCCACGTGGCCTCCGGGGCTTGGTGGGCTTGGGTTTCAGGTGGCTCTTGTCAGGCCACATGGCCTCCATCCCATTGGCCAGGTCGACCCCCATTGCCTGGTGACAGGCCAATGTCAGTCAGTGAACCTCCACCACTGACCCCCACAAAGGCCCCATATAGTAAAAGTTGCCTGGTGCCTGGGGATGTGGGCCTGGGACTGCGGCCGAGGCGTAGCTGAAGTTCTCATTGGCCACGGTAGAAACTGGGGTACAAATGACAAGGGGACAGGATCTCCACACCCGTGGTCATGGAACTTCATGTTCCACATCCCCGTACACCAGGTCATCCACCTCACGGAGAGCGCTGCTCACAGAAGCGGCTGATCATCGCCATGTGCTGCATGGACACATCCTGCCAGAGCAGGGGCACCACAGACCCGGGACCACCACCCTCCGGCCTTCCCGGAGAGGCACACAGGCCCGGCAGCTGGTGGTTGGTGAGGCGTGCTAGGTGACCCTGTGTGCCATAGGCACCGCGGACTGAGGGACCACCACCCACTGGCCCACACGGAGGGGAGCAGGGCCGTCTGACAGCTAGTGTTGGCTGAAATTTTACTAGGTGACCCTGTGGCTCCAGCCAAGGGACCACCGCCCTCAGGCCCTCACAGAGGGGCACCGAGCACAACAGCCAGCTGGTCAGTGAAACGCATATAGGTGACCCTGTGTCCCTGCCATGAAGTGCTTCTTCGCCGTCTGCAGGATCAGCTCAGGAAGACCACGCCAGCTACAGGGACAGGGGACAGGGTGAGAGGAGGGTCACTGCCAGAGGCTGGCAGCAGGACCCCGAAGCTGAGGGCCATAGATCTGTGTACCTTCTTCAAGGGGGCAGGCCCTGGGCTGCTTTAAGCAACAGCCACTCTCCTGGCCTCTCCTGAGTGAGTCTGCCCATGCGGACTCCCTACCTTCTGCTCCCAGAGATGGGGGCCGTCAGCACACCATCTTACAAAGGGGTGCCTAAGGCTTAAGAGGTTGGAAGCCCATGCAGCCCCACATGGGTTCTAGCATGCTGGAGCCAGGAACACTCCCCCTGTGCTGAGCTCCCGGGCAAACACCCAGGTCCTGTCCCCACGGGCCAGGAGAGGAGCACCTTGGGGCACAGCCCTTGTTTCTATGCCCTACAGTCTGGGTAGAACCAGCAGGGCCGGCCACCGGCCCCATTTTGTTTTGCGTGGGATGTCACCGGCCCCCACAGAGCTGTCTCCACCTCCTGTAGGGTCCTCCCTTGAAGGCTACTGGGCATCCTGCTGACAAGGTCCTCAGTAAACCCCTGGTATTCCTAGGAGGGGTCACCCTCGAACTCCCCCAGGTCAGGAATCAGGTCCAGCCCATGGTCAGGGAAGGGGAAAGAGGACCTCTGGAAGAAGAAGGAGCTTGCTTAGGCCCCAGCCTTGAATCCAAGGGTGTAAGCTCCCAGGTCCAGGTCTACATCTCCCCAGACAAGAAGTTGGGAGTCTTGTCCAACCGCCTCACATGACTGGTCCCCCTTTGAGGGGACTACCTGCTCCCCACCATAGGGAGAGCAGCTCCCCCATCATCAGGCAAGTGTGGTGAGCCCCTCTGAGACTGATTTTTTATGCAGACACTAAGGCTACGTCCTTACACCTGCCCCATCACGGGCAGGTTAGCAAATTGCTCACATCGGGAAGGCAGGCACTACATTTAAATAGCAGACAGGCACGCTCAACCAGCAGACATGAGTCAGGTTATCAGGGGGCAATTCGGGGCCCAGCCAACAGGGAAACAAGCCAAACATGAAGCAGGGGGAGAGAAGAGTGCTCGTGGCAGAGGGCACAGTGAATGCAAAGTCTTGGACTCAGGCCTGAGGCACATGTGGGACAATCATACCCCTGGGTGGCCCACAGAGGGGCAGGCTGTGATGGGAGAGGTGAGGCTGGAGAGGATGGGCAGGAGGGGAGCAGACCACAGAGAGGCCCAAATGTTATGTGTCAAAAAGATCACTCTGGTTACTGGAGGAGAATGGGCTCTGTGCGTAAGAGGACAGGTAGACCCCTAACCCTAACCCTAACCCAACCATAACCCTAACAACCCATAACACCAATCCTAACCACTAATACCAACCCAAATGAAATCATCACAAATTCAGAAAATACATTCCTACACCTGTCTTAAAATAGATGTAAGATCAGAGAAAATGCAAAACCAAGAGCTCTTAAATATATTGTGCATCATAAGTGTCTCTTCACAAACATCTCAAAGGTTGTTCAATATACGGAAAACAAGCAATGTTATACTTCGTAATAAATTTTTAAATAAAAACATGTGGTCATATTAATTGATGCACAAAAGGTTCTAACCAAAATCCAATGTCTGTTGCTGATATAAACACTCCTGAAAGCAGGAATAAGGGGTAATCTTTTTCAATAAATCTATAGCAAACACCATGCTCAAGTCTGAAGATTGACAGCTCTACTCCGAAATCGGCAACAAGGACAGGATGCTGGCTTTCACAGAAGGGTAGATACTGTGTGATTCCACCTGTATGAGGTGTCTAGAGACAGAAAGCTGAACGTGGCTGCAGGGCGAGAGGAAGGGAAATGGGAGTTATGTTTCATGCATACAGTCTCTCGGGAGAAAGAAAAAGTTCTAGATGTACAACCGTGTGAACTCAGCTAAGGCCAGAGAACTGTGAACCTGAAATGTTTTAAGTGGTAAATGTTACTATGTTTAGTCACAGTGAAAAAATGAAGGACTGATACATGTCACCACGTGGATGGACACTGAAAACAGCCCAAGTGAGATAAGCCATCCAGAGAGGCCACCCAGATTGGAGCCATCCGTGCTCCTTAAATTCATCAGGGTTGTGCAAATACGGGAAAGTCTCGGGAGCAGTTGCAGAAGAAGAAAACTGGATCTGAATGGAGCAGGACATTTCAGACAGTGGGGCAGGTGGCGACCATTCAAGTGGGCCTGTGGTCTGGATTATAGCATGGAATCCCCAATGCTTTCCTCGTTCAGGGTTATGTGGTGGTTCCACGGAGCATGTCCCTGTTGGGGGTAAAACGCACTGAAGTATCCCGTGTGAAGTGGCAAATGTGGTAAAGAAACGACAGCTGGGGAGTCCGAGTGTGGAGATAAAGCGTATTTGTGCTGCTGTGACAGGTTCACTGCACCTTGAAATCACCCCAGAGTCAAGTACTCTTCCAAACAACCATGTCAGCACCAGGTGCAGAGACCACATCAAGCTTCCTGATGGAGGCCAAGTCCTCCCAGACCCAGGTCACCCACCACGGAGAGGCCACTTGCCAGTGTAGGAGGCCACACGTTAGCAAGAGACTTGGAGGATGACATCGGCGGCCCCTGTGTCTTGAGTACAGGAGAAGCAGCGGGATCAGGAATTCCAATTTTCCACGACGCTCCACCAAAAACTGGTTAGAACTGTGAGAATGCATGAAGGGAAGGCTCAGTCAAGTGGACTAGGGTCGCCAGAAGGGGGGCTGGGCAGCGGAGCCGATCACAGTGTCAGTCACAGGAACAACTGTCAATTACAGACCCTATATTAGAAGCCCCACAGCAGAGACTCATCAGTCACAGGCCCCAAGGGGAAGACACGGGTTTCACCTCCTCCCAGAAATCACCACCCCTACAGCTCAGTGGGTGAGAACCCTCCATCACCCCAACCCCGCTTCTTTCCAGGGGACTTTCTGCCAGAACAACCCTCTCAACTTCCTCCTCCTCCTCAGTGAAATACTCAACAGGGGACAGCCCTGCTCTCAGACCTACCCGTGAGACACCGATGACAAACATCGAGGGAGACGGACAGCCTTGCTCTCGAACACCCGTGAGACACTGACAACAGACGTCGAGGGAGACAGAAAGCCCTGCTCTCAGACACCCGTAAGACACCGACGACAGACGGCGAGGGAGACGGACAGCCCTGTCCTCGGACACCCGGGAGACACTGACGACAGACGTCGAGGGAGACGGACAGCCCTGCTCTCGGACACCCAGGAGACACTGACGACAGATGGCGAGGGAGACAGACAGCCCTGCTCTCAGACACCCGGGAGACACTGACGACAAACATCGAGGGAGACGGACAGCCTTGCTCTCGAACACCCGTGAGACACTGACGACAGACGTCGAGGGAGACAGAAAGCCCTGCTCTCGAACACTTGGTAGACACCGACGACAGATGTCGAGGGAGACGGACAGCCCTGTCCTCGGACACCTGGGACACACTGACGACAGACATCGAGGGAGACGGACAGCCCTGCTCTTGGACACCCGGGAGACACCAACGACAGAAGGACACCCATAAGACACCGACGACAGACGTCGAGGGAGACGGACAGCCCTGTCCTCGGACACCCGTGAGACACCAACACAGACATTGAGGGAGATGGACAGCCCTGTCCTCGGACACCCGTGAGACAACAACAACAGACGGACACCCGTAAGACACCGATGACAGACGTCGAGGGAGACGGACAGCCCTGTCCTTGGACACACATGAGACACCAACGACAGAAGGACACCCGTAAGACACCGACGACAGACGTCGAGGGAGATGGACAGCCCTGTCCTTGGACACCCGTGAGACACCAACACAGACGTTGAGGGAGACGGACAGCCCTGTCCTCGGACACCCGTGAGACACCGACACAGACATCGAGGGAGACGGACAGCCCTGTCCTCGGACACACATGAGACACCAACGACAGAAGGACACCCATAAGACACCGACGACAGACATCGAGGGAGACGGACAGCCCTGTCCTCGGACACCCGTGAGATACCAACGACAGACGGACACCCATAAGACACCGACGACAGACATCGAGGGAGACGGAAAGCCCTGCTCTCAGACACCCGGGAGACACCAACGACAGACGTCGAGGGAGACGGACAGCCCTGACCTTGGACACCCGTGAGACACCAACGACAGACGGACACCCGTAAGACACCGACGACAGACGTCGAGGGAGACGGACAGCCCTGTCCTCAGACACCCGTGAGACACTGACACAGACATTGAGGGAGACGGACAGCCCTGTCCTCGGACACACATGAGAAACCAACGACAGACGGACACCCATAAGACACTGACGACAGACGTCGAGGGAGACGGACAGCCCTGTCCTCGGACACCCGTGAGATACCAACGACAGACGGACACCCATAAGACACCGACAACAGACGTCGAGGGAGACGGAAAGCCCTGCTCTCGGACACCCGGGAGACACTGACGACAGATGTCGAGGGAGACGGACAGCCCTATCCTCGGACACCCATGAGACACCGACACAGACGTCGAGGGAGACGGACAGCCCTGTCCTCAGACACCCGTGAGACACCAACGACAGATGGACACCCGTAAGACACCGACGACAGACGTCGAGGGAGACGGACAGCCCTGTCCTCGGACACCCGTGAGACACTGACACAGACGTCAAGGGAGACGGACAGCCCTGTCCTCGGACACCCGTGAGATACCAACGACAGACGGACACCTGTAAGACACCGACACAGATGTCAAGGGAGACGGACAGCCCTGCTCTCGGACACCCGGGAGACACTGACGACAGATGTTGAGGGAGAGGGACAGCCCTATTCTCGGACACCCCTGAGACACCGACGACAGACGTCGAGGGCGGCAGGGGGAGACCGGAAGACACTGCGCTCGGGAAGAACCGACGCCGTGAGAACATCTGCTCTCCCCACAGCCGTCTGTCTGCAGAGCGCGCGCCGTCGCTACCGAACCTCCAGACACCGAACCGACAGCCCGGACCGGGTGTGGACGCGGGGAGGACCCTGGGGGACCGAGGCCGGGGGAGCAGGAGCGCCAGGTGGGCGGCCGGAGGCTCCCTGAGGGCAGACTGCCTGCGGAGCCCCCGGAACCGGATCCGTGTGCGCGTAAACACGGACCCGCGGACCAGCCCAGCGGATCAGAGCCCAGAGAGGGGAGACCCCACAGCCCCGCGCACAGCCCCGCCAGGGACCCCACGGCACCGCACACAAACCACGGAAACCCCACCGTCTACACAGCGCGCCCTTCCTCCGCGGGGTCCTGTGAGCACGGAGCCCTCGGCAGTCCCCGCTCAGGCGGCTTCTCCTCACCTTCTCCTCCCGAGGCGGGTCCTGAGGAGGCCGGGCTCCTGTGGGTGTGGACGCGCACCCAGGTCCGCCCAAACTGTCCACAGCGGGTCCTGAGGAGGCTGGGCTCCTGTCAGCGTGCACACCCAGCGGATCCGAGCCCAGGGAGGGGAGACCCCACAGCCCCGCGCACAGCCCCGCCAGCGACCCCACGGCACCGCACACAAACCACGGAAACCCCACCGTCTACACAGCGCGCCCTTCCTCCGCGGGGTCCTGTGAGCACGGAGCCCTCGGCAGTCCCCGCTCAGGCGGCTTCTCCTCACCTTCTCCTCCCGAGGCGGGTCCTGAGGAGGCCGGGCTCCTGTGGGTGTGGACGCGCACCCAGGTCCGCCCAAACTGTCCACAGCGGGTCCTGAGGAGGCCGGGCTCCTGTCAGCGTGCACGCGGCCCCACCTCCTCCGGAAGTGTCCGTAGTGTGAGCGGCTCTGGTTACTACAGGCGGACAAGCCCTCTGAGCACGCAGGCTCCGCCCGGGTCAGGGAGCTGTGCTCCGGCGCCCCCTGCGGGCGGCACAGGCAGTGCAGGAGGCAGCGCAGAGTGCAGTGCACTCAGTACCACGGATGCACCTGTCCCCTTCCCGGGTCCAGCCGAACCCCATAAACCTTGGAAATTTCTAACTGAAATGGAGTACAATATCCCGGCTTCTCCAGAAATACTTAAGGAACAATGACTTGGAAACCATATACTATGAAATGAAATGTAGACAAAACCTTTACAACTTCCACCAAAATTCACTCAAAATTGTACGTAAATTTAAAATATACAACTATCAAAATATCAAAAAGAAAACATAAAAGAAAATCTACATGACCTTTGGTTTGGTGATGAGGTTTTTTTTATATAAGATTTATTTATTTATTTGTCAGAGAGAGATAGAGAGCACAAGCAGGGGGAGGGGCAGGCAGAGGGAGAGGCAGACTCCCTGCTGAGCAGGGAGCCCAATGCCGGACTCGATCCCAGGACCCCAGGATCATGACCTGAGCTGAAGGCAGATGCTTAACCCACTGAGCTACCCAGGCATCCCGGTGATGAGTTTTAATACACAACACCAAACACCGATCCAGAAAAGAAAAAAATTGATAATGTGAACTTTATAAAATCAAAACTTCTGCTCTGTGAAAGACCTTGCTCAGAGAATAAAACGACAACCCCAAAACTGTGAGAAAATATTTGCAAAACACACATTTGATAAAGGATCTGTAAAAACTCTCAGAACTCAACAGTAAGAATACAAATAACCTAATTATCAATGGGTAAATATCTGAACAGACACCTGGACAAAGAAGATGTATAGATAATAAATAGGCTCTACATCCTCTATCATTAGGAAGTTACCAATTTAAACAACAGTGAGATAGTGCAGCACACCTATGAGAAATGCTAGAGTCCAGAAAATGAGGGTACCAGTTATTGAAGGGCGAGGAATGACAGGAACACTTCTTCATGCTGGGGATACCCGTAAGGCCACTTGGGAAGACTGTTTGGCAGTGTTTCCAAGGCTAAATAAATGTCACCTGAATATCCAACAATCACACTTCTAGTATTTAGACAACTGTCTTGAAAACCTGTTTCCACACAAAAACTAGCATGCAATTATGCACAGTAGCTCTATTCATCATAGCTAAAAACTTGAAGATCAGGGTGTCCTTCAACAGATGAATCCATAAGCAAACTGCGGTGCATCCACGTGAAGGGTGCCAGGAGGCCCCAAAAGTCTGCAAGAAGGGTGCACATGGGGATGGCTGGGCCCCTGCACCCAGTCCTGTGTAAATCTACACGTGCCTACTGAGTGCTCTCATGGGTCAGGGTTTTGCTGGCACCTGGAGCTGCCCAGGCAGAATGGGGCCAGCAGCACTCTTCCCAGGAGAAAGGGGAGCCCTCTTACACTACTCGTGAGAATTCAAGCTGGTACAGCCACTTTTGAAAACAATATGGAGGTTCCTCAAGACGTTAAACACAGAGCTATCCTACGACCCACCAATTGCACTACTGGGTATTTACCCCATAGACACAGAGTAATGAAAAGAAGGGGCACCTGTATCCCAATGTTCATAGCAGCAATGTCCATAATAGCCAAACTGTGGAAGGAGCCAAGATGTCCTTCAGCAGATGAATGGACAAAGAAGATGTGGTTCATCTATACAATGGAATATCACTCAGCCATCAGAAAGGATGAATACCCACCATTTGCACCAACATGGATGGACCAGGAGGGGATTATGCTAAGTGAAATTAAGTCAAGCAGAGAAAGACAATTATCATATGGTTTCACTCCTATGTGGAATGGAAGGAATAGCATGGAGGACATTAGGAGAAGGAAGGGAAAAGTGAAGGGGGGGAATGAGAGGGGGAGATGAACCATGAGAGACTATTGATGCCGGGAAACAAACTGAAGGTTGCAGAAAGGGAGGGGGTGGGGGGACGGGTTATCCTGGTGATGGGTATTAAGGAGGGCACGTGTTGTAATGAGCACTAGGTGTTATATGCAAACAATGAATCATGGAACACTACATCAAAAACTAATGAAGTACTGTAGGGTGACTAACATAATTTTTAAAAAAGAGGAAGATATGAAATCCACACAGAAAAACTGTCACTATTTGCAAATGACATGAAATCCCTAAAGATTCCACAAAAAACTGTTAGAATAAACAAATTCAGTAAAGCTGCAGGATATAAAGTCAATATACAGAGACCTGTTGCATTTATTTTTTTCAGATTTTATTTATTTATTTGACAGGGAGAGAAAAAGCACGAGCAGGGGGAGTGTCAGACAGAGGGAGAAGCAAACCCTCGCTAAGCGGGGAACCCAACACGGGGCTTGATGCCAGAACTCTGGGTTCATGACCTGAGCTGAAGGCAGATGCTTCACTGATGGAGCTACCCAGATGACCCAACTTCTTGCATTTCTATATACTGATGACACACTTTCACAAAAAGAAATTTAAAAAGCAATGCCATTTACAATTGCATCAAAAAAAAAAAAATCTAGGAATAAAAGTAACCAACAATGAGAAAGACATAGTACACTCAACACATGGCAGAAAAGAAATGAAAAACATGTGTGTCGAGGGGGGGCAGAATGTATGGGTCAAAGATTTGGAAGGCGACACAAACAAATGGAAGCTTACGCCATGCTCCTTAACTGGAAGAGTTAATTATGTGAACATGTCCATCGTACCCAAAGCAATCGACAGATGTGATGAAATCCCTATCTGAATTCCAGTGGCATTATTCGAGGAAATAGAAGACAGTCCTAAAACTCGTATGGAATCACAAAAGACCCCAAATACCCAAAGCAACCTGGAGAAAGAAAGCTGCAGTCAACACACTCCTGGATTTCAAGCTAGATTACAAAGCTGTTGTCATCAAAACAGGATGGTACTGGCATAAACACAGACACCAGGTCAGTGGAACAGAACAGAAAGCTCAGAAACTAACCCACACGTAGATGGTCCTAACTTATGACACAGCAGCAGAAGATATGCCATGGGGAAAGGACTGTCTCTTCAGTGAGCAGTAACAGGAAAACTGGGCACTAAATGCAGAAGAATATAACTGGGTCACTTTCTTACACCACACACAAAATTTTTAATGGATGAATGATTTGAACATAAGACCTGAATCCATAAATCCCCAAGAAGACACAGGTACTAACTTTCTCGACGTTGGTTTGGGCAAAGAGTCTTTAGATCGGACACCAAATGCAAAGGCAACAAAAGCAAAAATAAACAAGTGGAACAACATCAAACTGAAATCTTCCACACGGCAAAAGAAACCATCAAAAACTTAAAAGGCGACCAAACCAATAAGAAAAAATATCTGCAAGTCATATGTGTGAGAAGAGGCTAATATCCAAAATACACACTCATACAAATCAAAACAAAAAAAAATGTATAAAAAATGGGGAGAATATGTGAATAGATACTTTACAAAGATGGCGCACAGGTGCCAACAGACAGAAAAGCTTGTTCAACATCACTAATCATCGTCAGGGAGACATAAGTCAAAACCATAATAAGCCATCACCTCACAACTGTTGCAACGGCAATCATCCCAGAGACAGACACCAGGTGTGGTCAAGGGTGTGCAGACGACAGGACCCTGTGCACTGTTGGTGGGAATGGAAATGGGTGCAGCCACTGTGACAAACGGTATGGAGGTTCCTGAAAAAATAAATACAACTACCATGTGACCCAGGAATGGCTCTACTGAGTATTTGGAGAATACAAAAACAGTACCTCAAAAAGACAGATGCACTCCCACGTTCACTGCAGCATTATTCACAATAACCAGACATAGAAACAGAGACCTTGGGAGCCTTATGCTAAGTAACTCAGACACAGAAAGACAAATACCAGATGCTCTCATGTACATTCCACGTGGAATAAACAAATACTGAACGCATAGATACTGAGAGCAGGTTGGTAGGTGCCACATTCGGGGATGGGGGTGGTAGAAACGGGTGAAGGTGGTCAAAGGCGCAATGTTTGAGTGATAAAATCTGACAGTCATGGAATGTTCTGTCCAGCAGGGAGACTAAAACGAACCCCGCAGAATGGGGTATAGGTTTCCCTGCTCTTGGAAAGTACAGTGTTCCTAGGAAACCTTCCACAGCAGAAATGGTGTAAAGAAGGAATGACCACTCATTTACACGGAAAAATTAGACAGTGTGCTCAGACTCCAAGATTCCTTCTCTTTGGCTTTTCTTAGGCCTCAGGACACAAGTTTCTAACGGAGGCCCAGCATAAATGAAGATAAAGCACAGCAGAGGCTCACAGACACAATTCAAAGTGCTGGTGGCTGGATGCGGAGAGCGGTTCCCAGCGGAAGGAGCTGGTTGGGGTGCACGCCGCCTCTGTCGTGCTTCGCCCCAAAACAGATGCTGAACGCGATTCTCACTGTTCACCTTTTTTCATAAGAGGGAAATCCTCTTTAGGTCTCTTCCTCTCACTGAAGCTGGGTAATAACGTAGTTCTTTCAAGAAAGCCAAGTGTCTTACTGTGAACGTTTAAAAGCTGGGGGATACTTGTACTTGAGCATTGCTGAGGGAGGAGATGTGAAAGGTTCTCCCAGACACAAACCTCAGCAGATCCACCAGGAAAGGCACCTTCCTCAGCATGCGGAACACGGACTACCTCCTTACCCCAGAAACCCTCTCCTTCCCCTCGATCAGGACAACCCACAACAGCTGGGAGTTACCCCAATTCCTCCGTTCTCCTGCTCCTAATATCTAACTCATCAGCAAATCCTGTGAGCTCCATCTTCAAAATGGACCCAGAATAGGTCTAACCACTCCATCCAAGGCCACCTGTCTGGTCCACAGTGCCTGAGTTCCTGGAAAAGCTTCGTCATTGACCTGCCTTGCCATCTTCAACCCTCTGTCATCTGTTCTCAACACTGTAGCCACGATGGCCTAGTGAAACAGGGTCTCATGGGGTTATAGCCCTGGAATGGCTTTCTGTCGCCCTCTGTCACCTCCCTGAGGTCATGTCCTCAGCTGTCCCCTGTGGCCACAGGGCCTTCATGCTGCTCCTGGACATATCTGGAATTCTCCTGCCCCAGAGCCTTTGCACATGCTTTCCCTTCTGTTTAGAATGCTCTACTACCTCCTACCCCCAGAAACGTCCTCCTTCCCCTAGCTCAGGACAACCCACAACAGCTGGGAGTTACCCCAGTTCCTCCTTTCTCCCATTCCCAATATCTAAGCCGTCGGCAAATCCTGTGAGCTCCATCTTCAAGACGTACCCAGAATGGGACTAACCACTCCTTCCAAGGCCACCTGTCTGGTTGACACTGGAGCTCATCTCTTGCCTGAGTTCCTAGAAAAGCGTCATCATTGACCTTCCTTGCCCATCAACCCTCTGTCATCTGTTTTCAACACTGAAGCCAGGATGTCCTGGTAAAACAGGGTCCCATGGGGTCACAGCCCTGCAATGGCTTTCTGTCACGCTCTGTCACCTCCCTGAGATCATGTCCTAAGCTGTCTCCTGTAGCCACAGGGCCTTCTTGCTGCTCCTGGAAACACCTGCTATGCTCCTTCCCCATGGCCTTTGCACATGCTTTCCCTTCTGTTTAGAATGCTCTTGATGTGTTCTCACTCGCATATTCCATGCTCATGGATTGGAAGAATTAACATAGTTAAAATGTCCATGCTATCCAGAACAATCTATACTTTCAATGCTATCACGATCAAAATACCGATGACATTTTTCAAAGAGCTGGAACAAGTAGTCCTTAAATTTGTATGGAACCAGAAAAGGCCCCAATTCTCCAAGGAACTGTTGAAAAGGAAAAACAAAGCTGAGAGCATCACAATGCCGGAAGAATAGACCATGTTCTGGGACACAAAACAGGTCTCAACCGATACCAAAAGATTGAAATTATCCCCTGCATATTCTCAGACCACAACGCTCTGAAATTGGAACTCAACCACAAGGAAAAATTTGGAAGAAACTCAAACACTTGGAGACTAAGAACCATCCTGCTCAGGAATGACTCGATAAACCAGGAAATCAAAAATCAAATTAAACAATTTATGGAGACCAATGAGAATGAAAATACAACAGTCCAAAACCTATGGGATACTGCAAAGGCAGTCCTAAGGGGGAAATACATAGCCATCCAAGCCTCACTCAAAAGAATAGAAAAATCTAAAATGCAGTTTTTATATTCTCACCTCAAGAAGCTGGAACAGCAACAGAGGGACAGGCCTAATCCACGCACGAGGAAGCAGTTGACCAAAATTAGAGCTGAAATCAATCAAGCAGAAACCAGAAGTACAGTAGAGCAGATCAACAGGACTAGAAGCTGGTTCTTTGAGAGAATCAATAAAATTGACAGACCACTGGCAAGACTTATCCAAAAGAAAAGAGAAAGGACCCAGATTATTAAAATTATGAATGAAAAAGGAGAGGTCACGACGAACACCATTGAAATTGGAAGGATTATTAGAAATTTTTATCAACAGCTATATGCCAATAAACTAAGCAATCTGGAAGAGATGGAATCCTTCCTGGAAACCTATAAACTACCAAGATTGAAACCGGAAGAAATTGATTCCTTAAACAGGCCAATTAATTATGAAGAAATTGAGTCAGTGATAAACAACCTTCCAAATAACAAAACTCCAGGCCCGGACGGTTTTCCTGGGGAATTCTACCAAACATTCAAAGAAGAAATAATACCTATTCTCCTAAAGCTATTTCAAAAAATAGAAACAGAAGGAAAGCTACCAAACTCATTCTATGAGGCCAATATTACCTTGATCCCCAAACCAGGCAAAGACCCCCTCAAAAAGGAGAATTACAGACCGATTTCCCTAATGAATATGGACGCCAAAATCCTCAACAAGATACTTGCTAATAGAATCCAACAGTACATTAAAAGGATTATCCATCACGATCAAGTGGGATTCATACCTGGGATGCAAGCGTGGTTCAATATTCGCAAATCAATCAGCGTGATACATCATATCAACAAGAAAAGACTCAGGAACCATATGATCCTCTCAATCGATGCAGAAAAAGCATTTGACAAAATACAGCATCCTTTCCTGATTAAAACCCTTCAGAGTGTAGGAATAGAAGGTACATTTCTCAATCTCATAAAAGCCATCTATGAAAAGCCTACTGCAAATATTCTCAATGGGGAAAAGCTGGAAGCCTTTCCCTTAAGATCAGGAACTCAACAAGGATGCCCACTCTCGCCACTATTATTCAACATAGTACTAGAAGTCCTTGCAACAGCAATCAGACGACAAAAAGGGATCAAAGGTATTCAAATCGGCAAAGAAGAAGTCAAAATGTCTCTCTTCACAGATGACATGATACTCTATATGGAAAACCCAATAGAATACACGCGCAAAATATGAGAAGTTATAGAGCAATTCAGTAATGGGGTGGGATAGAAAATCAATGCTCAGAAATCAGTTGCATTTCTATACACGAATAATGAGACTGAAGAAAGAGAAATTAGGGAATCCAGCCCATTTACAATAGCACCAAAAACCATATGTTACCTAGGAATTAACCAGAGACGTAAAGGACCTATATTCTAGAAACTATAAATCACTTTTGAAAGACATAGAGGAAGACACAAAGAGATGGAAAAATACTCCATGCTCATGGATCGGAAGAATACACAGTTAAAATGTCTGTGCTACCCAGAGCAATCTACATTTTCAATGCCATCCCGATCAAATTACCAACAACATTTTTCAAAGAGCTGGAACAAACAGCCCTTAAATTTGTGTGGAAGCAGAAAAAGCCCTGAATCACCAAGGAATTGTTGAAAAGGAAAAACAAAGTTGGGGGCATCATGTTGCCTGATTTCAAGCTGTACTACAAAGCTGTGATCACAAAGACAGCATGGTACTGGCACAAAACAGACACATAGGCCAATGGAACAGAACAGAGAACCCAGAAATGGACCCCCGGCTCTTTGGGCAACTAATCTTTGACAAAGCAGGAAAAAACATCCAGTGGAAAAAAAGACAGTCTCTTCAATAAATGGTGCTGGGAAAATTGGACAGCTACATGCAAAAGAATGAAACTTGACCACTCTCTCACACCATACACAAAGATAAACTCCAAATGGATGAAAGACCTCGATGTGAGACAGGAATCCATCAAAATCCTAGAGGAGAACATAGGCAGCAACCTCTACAACATCGGCCAAAGCAACCTTTTTCATGACACATCCCCAAAGGCAAGAGAAACAAAAGATAAAATGAACTTGTGGGACTTCATCAAGATAAAAAGCTTCCACACAGCCAAGGAAACAGTCAAAAAAACTAAGAGGCAGCCCACGGAATGGGAGAATATATTTGCAAATGACACTACAGATAAAAGACTGGTATCCAAGATCTACAAAGAACTTCTCAAACTCAATACACGAGAAACAAATAATCAAATCAAAAAATGGGCAGAAGATATGAACAGACACTTTTCCAATGAAGACATACAAATGGCTAACAGACACATGAAAAAATGTTCAAAATCATTAGCCATCAAGGAAATTCAAATCAAAACCACACTGAGATACCACCTTACGCCAGTTAGAATGGCAAAAATAGACAAGGCAAGAAACAACAATTGTTGGAGAGGATGTGGAGAAAGGGGATCCCTCCTACATTGTTGGTACGAGAATGCAAGTTGAAAGCCACTCTGGAAAACAGTGTGGAGGTTCCTTAAAAAGTTAAAAATTGAGCTACCCTATGACCCAGCCATTGCACTACTGGGTGTTTACCCCAAAGATACAGACGTAGTGAAGAGAAGGGCCATATGCACCCCAATGTTCATAGCAGCAATGTCCACAATAGCTAAATCGTGGAAGGAACCGAGATGCCCTTCAACAGATGACTGGATTAAGAAGTTGTGGTCCAGATATACAATGGAATATTACTCAGCTATCAGAAACAACGCGTTCTCAACATTTGCTGCAACATGGACGGCACTGGAGGAGATAATGCTAAGTGAAATAAGTCAAGCAGAGAAAGACAATTATCATATGATTTCTCTCATCTATGGAACATAAGAACTAGGATGATCGGTAGGGGAAGAAAGGGATAAAGAAAGGGGGGGTAATCAGAAGGGGGAATGAAGCATGAGAGACTATGGACTCTGAGAAACAAACTGAGGGCTTCAGAGGGGAGAGGGGTGGGGGAATGATATAGACTGGTGATGGGTAGTAAGGAGGGAAGGTATTGCATGGTGCACTGGGTGTTATACTCAACTAATGAATCATCGAACTTTACATCAGAAACCAGGGATGTACTGTATGGTGACTAACATAATATAATGAAAAAATTTTTAAAAAAAGAAATCAGTTGCATTTCTATACACAAACAATGAGACTGAAGAAAGAGAAATTAGGGAATCGATTCCATTTACAATAGCACCAGAAATCATATGATATCTCAGAATTAACTTAACCAGAGAGGTAAAGGATCTATATTCTAGAAACTACAGATCACTCTTGAAAGACACTGAAGAAAACACAAAAAGATGGAAAAACATTCCATGCTCATGGATCGGAAGAATGCACAGTTAAAATGTCTGTGCTACCCAGAGCAATCTACACTTTCAATGCCATCCCGATCAAATTACCAATGACATTTTTCAAAGAGCTGGAACAAACGGCCCTTAAATTTGTGTGGAACCAGAAAAAGCCCTGAATCACCAAGGAATTGATGAAAAGGAAAAACAAAGTTGGGGTCATCATGTTGCCTGATTTCAAGCTGTACTACAAAGCTGTGATCACAAAGACAGCATGGTACTGGCACAAAAACAGACACACAGGCCAATAGAACAGAATAGAGAACTCAGAAATGGACCCCCAGCTCTTTGGGCAACTAATCTTTGACAAAGCAGGAAAAAACATCGAGTGGAAAAAAAGACAGTCTCTTCAATAAATGGTGCTGGGAAAACTGGACAGCAATATGAAAAAGAATGAAACTTGACCACTTTCTCACACCATACACAAAGATAAACTCCAACTGGATGAAAGACCTCGATGTGAGACAGGAATCCATCAAAATCCTAGAGGAGAACATAGGCTGCAACCTCTTTGACATCAGCCACAACAACTTTTTTCATGACACATCTCCAAAGGCAAGAGAAACAAAAGATAAAATGAAATTGTGGGGCTTCATCAAGATAAAAAGCTTCTGCACAGCCAAGGAAACAGCCAAAAAAACTAAGAGGCAGCCCACGGAATGGGAGGAGATATTTGCAAATGACACTACGGATAAAAGACTGGTATCCAAGATCTACAAAGAACTTCTCAAACTCAATATGCGAGAAACAAATAATCAAATCAAAAATGGGCAGAAGATATGAACAGACACTTTTCCAATGAAGCCATACAAATGGCTAACAGACACATGAAAAACTGTTCAAAATCATCAGCCAACAAGGAAAATCAAATTAAAACCACATTGAGATACCATCTTACACCAGTTAGAATGGCAAAAATGGACAAAACAAGAAATGACAAATGTTGGAGAGGATGTGGAGAAAGGGGAACCCTCTTCCATTGTTGGTGGGAATGCAAGTTGGTACCGCCACTCTGGAAAACAGTGTGGAGGTCCCTTAAAAAGTCAAAAATAGAGCTACTCTATGATCCAGCCATTGCACTACTGGGTATTTACCCCAAAGATACAGACGTAGTGAAGAGAAGGGTCATAGGCTCCCCACTGTTCCTAGCAGCATTGTCCACAATAGCTAAATTGTGGAAGGAGCCGAGATGCCCTTCAACAGACAAATGGATTAAGAAGATGTGGTCCATATGCACAATAGAATATTACTCAGCCATCAGAGAGAACGATTACCCAACATTTGCAGCAACATGGACGGGACTGGAAGAGATTATGCAAAGTGAAATAGGTCAAGCAGAGAAAGACAATTATCATATGGTTTCACTCATTTATGAAACATAAGAAATAAGAAGATCGGTAGGAGAAGGAAGGGAAGAATGAAGGGGAGGTAAACAGAAGAGGGAATGAACCACCAGAGACTATGTACTCTGGGAAACAAAATGAGGGCCTCAGGGGGAGGGGGGTGGGGGATTTGGGCTGGGCTGGTGATGGGTATTAAGGAGGGCAGGTATTGCATGGAGCACTGGGTGTTATACGCAAATAATGAATCATGGAACACTACATCAAAAAATAAGGATGTACTGTACAGTGACTAACATAATAAAAAATTATTTAAAAATGCTCTTGATGTGATATCATTCACCTTCTTTATATCTTGACTCAGGTAACACCTTCTTAGTGAAGTCCCACCTGACCCTTATGTGAATAGCAAACACCACCCCCCACCTCCCCTTGTCTGTCTCCTGTTTTATATTTCCATAGCACTTATCAAATGTCTCCAGTCCATCTCGGCAAGCAAGAAACTGAGCCAAAAACTGTTCACTTAACCACCGACTCCCCCCAATGTCGTGCTCCAAACCCCCAGGGAAAAAGGTGCCCCAGGCTCTTGCACAGCCAGGATGCCTGGGACACGGGGGTCCACCTACTGCACCCTGAACACCATCATGAAAGGGAGCCATACGAGGAATCCACCTGCACAAGAAACCTGAAACCAGACACCTTCCTCAATGACAGGTGAGCACACATGCTTCCTCCCCTTGCCTGAGGTGCTCATGCGAGGAAGCTGAGCAGAGACACTTCCCAGGGTCTAAATCTCCCTCTGGCCAAGGTTCTGGGAAACAGACATCTGATCCCACCACCCTGCCAGGCTCGCACCCGCTCAGTGAGTCCTAAGACCCAGAGACTTCTTTTCACTCCAGCTCAATCCTTCTCACAGAGAAGCAAACTCCAGCCTCACAAACGTGCTCATCATTAGCTCTGGAATTCCCTGGGTTGTGTCTACACTGGCCCACACAGGGGTCCCATGCAGACCACTCCACAAACGCCCTAGGGTTGCAAGCCACTTTCAAACTGCCCTTAGAAAGGCAGAAACTGGCCCGATTAGGCAGACCAGCCAAGTGACTCGATGTGCTGCAAACTCGGACAACATCCTCCCTGAACACCAACGCTTCCGAGTCCAAGCGTCCAACCTTCGCTCACTGGGCACTGAGCACCATGCCAGCATGAACACTGCTCTTTCCATTCACTGGCCTCCCAGTCCTTCCAATCAGAAACCCAGCTCCAGACATCACTCTATTTTCCCTTCAGAGAGAGAAGTCAACTGATGGAATAAAACACTCCCTGTGCACAGCACACTTCTATCCACATCGAATTCCTTGGTCTAATTCAGGCAGCCCTACAAGACCCACACCAATGAGAGATACCACAAGTTCAATCATCATGTATATATTTGACCTTGTGTTGTTCCTTTCAGTATTTTTATCTCAAAGTCAATGTCTCTATTGCTTTGTTAAAATAATAATAATGATGATGATAAAAAAAAATAATAATAATGATAATGATGATGATGACATGGTCACCTAAGGGTCTGGATCTCCATAGCCAGACAACATGCCTCTGGTCCAGATAAGGATGAACATACAACCTCAGCCCATGAAGCAAACCCCACACCCTCAGGGATCCCAACACGCCTCACGGGTGAAGAGTTCCTTTGCTACACGGAGTTCTCTGAGTCCAAAGGATACAGGCAACCTCCAGCATTCATTCTGTTTTCTTCATCAATTCCCCAGCTCAAGTCACAAGTGACTCACCAGGTCAAGCTTCCAGAGCCCAGGATGGGTATCCAGGTAAGCAGTGCCCACCCACACCCATGCCCCCACCCCGGGAAGGCTGACAGGAGGCTCCATTTCCTTTGGGAGCACAATGTGGCACTTACCGAGCTCCTAAAGAACCTACACTCCTTCTCCCTTTCTCCCTCTCACAAAGGCCACCAAACCCTGTGACAGATCTGAGGCTGTGTTTTACTCTAACAAGTAATTTCTAATATCAGAATGTGGCTCGCAGAGAGAAAAACATGAACACCCACAAAGGATTCCTTTAATATTTCAGAAGACTGTTTTCCCATTGTTTAATTAAACCGGGAATTAAAAATGCACAGATAGCTCCTTCCACTAGCAGGTCCGATTAACTTTACTGATCAAAAGAAGAGCAGGAAAGAAAAGAGTAACAGATGTTCTGAGGACCCATCATGTCCATCACCACAGGTTTGAAACTTCGCACGCATGCAAGGAAAGAAGCACCACCAAACATCTCGGCCTGGCGACTCTGACAGTCTGAACTGGAGTGACAGGGACAGACGATGAGGCTGTGTGTGTTGGCTGAGGCTGGTGGCCCAGAAGGAGGTGCTCTGCCAGCTCTCCACCTGAGCCTCAGTGTGTGTGCTAAGGTTGAGTCTGTTTCCTCATTTGCCTCTCCCCCACCCACCACCACTATAAACACTGTTAGATGAAGGAACAAATTATATGTTATAAACACACAGAGTGAATCTCACCTTCCCTTTCTAATAAAAGAGATTTCCTAGGAAACAGATATTCCAAATATGTTCGTAAGCAATAAATGAACAGAGAAAATGTGACACCCCCCCCCCGCAATCTTCTATTTTGCAGGGAAATGAACTCTTGCACCAAATCCAGAATGCGGAGAGCTACTTAAGTTTGACTCTGTGGCTCAACTAGAGAAGAGAGAAAAACCCAGAGGGTTTTGGGATAATGAGAGGTTTTACCTCCAGTCCTGACATAGATAGGACATTTCGCCAAACATACCTGTGCTCTCTCTGAACGCTGGCGTCCTATGACAAGCTGCCTCGCTGACTCAGATGCTGACGTTCAAAACCTCAGGTATCGTGGAGCCAGAGCAGAGAAGTGCTGTCAGCTGGGGAGAAGGCGGCACCTCGGACCTAAAGCCTGCACACCTGCTGTGGTTTCTGGGGGAAGGGGAAACATATACTTGTTTCTTAGTAGTCATTATCTTCATTCTAAAGTGAACTAATGACATTGCCTTTTGTGGAAAAGCGAAATTACTCTTCCAAAGAAACCCTCAACTCATCTGTTCCAAATTCAACTTGAGTGGGGTCTGGTTTCCGTCCGCTTCCAGGCCCCCACCTGGACGACCTTCCTGCATGATCCTAACAGCCCATTACCACCAACCCCTCTGACATGGGGTACAATTCTGAGTTGGTAAATGGCTTTGGGGGTTGGTACCGTCATGGCTGTGCCTGGGAGAAGAGAGACTACCGCTCACCACTGCCTCCGAGAGAAACACGCTGCACTGTCACGGCTTCTTGTTTTTTGGCTGAGGGCAGCTCACCAGTGCCTCCCCTGGCAGCAAGCTGCACTGTCACAGCTTCCTGTTTTTTGGCTGAGGGCAGCTCAGTACTTGCAGGCCTCCCAGTGTCTCACACTGAAGCTCACCACTGCCTGCAGTGACGGTCCTCCAGCGTATAGCTCTACACTGCCGCGTCTTCCAGTGTCTCACCCTGCACGGGCTCCACGTCGGCGAGCTGCACTGGCACATCTAGCACCTCTCGCCCTGCACTCACCCCTTCTTCCACTGGCATGTCTGCCTGCATCCCTCACGCTGCAGGTCAACGCTTAGTCCAGTGGCAGCAAACTGCATTGCCACATCTTCCAGTGTCTCCCGCACTGCAGCTACCCGCTGCCACCAATGGTGGAGACATGGACTGGCATTGCTTCCAAACCCTATGTAGTTTATGCATTTAGAAAGATGATTCTGAAGGGCTGCAAAGGTCTTTACAGACTGCCAAAGAAGTCCATGGCATTAAAAAAAAAAAAAAAGATTAAGAGCCTCTTCACTTCCTGCTGGCAGACATCAAATAAAAATGTGGTGTGAGAGTGACATGCCTCTCTAATTGTTTTCGGCCATAAATTTAACTTGGACCTAATTTATCTAGTCCATAACCTTTAACTATATTAAAATCTGTACCTCAATAGAGACATAGATTAGGAAGACCATTATATAGAATTTTCTAAAATATTTGAGTCTGACAGACATCTATGGGGAGTGTGAGCCTCTGTGCATCATTGCGTATGACTATACATACTACACACCCCATATACGTACTGTACCACGTCATGAGCACTACAAGTTACAGTGAATATGACAACAGTCAATTCAACAGGGCAGCAAAAAATATTATCGATGCTATTTTCAGGCTGAACTGTGAAAGTCCTTTCAGTAAAGCCAAGCTGCTGGTGTCTGAAATGTGGCAAGAGCTCAAACATTTGCTGGCAGCGCTCTGGGAAGAAGGCTAATGAGCCAATGTTAATGAATAGAGTAAAAAAAGCCAATCAACAAGTATTTGAAAAGAAGGAGTCAGGGGTTTACAAATAGGTCTAAAAGTCCTGAATACGGTATCTGTGAAAAAAAATAGCAACAATAACATAATTTCCAGAGCTCAGACATCTCACAATTCCATCAACATCAAATCCTACTGCCAAAAGTCTAATGCTTTGCAAAATACAGAATGGGGAAGAATTACGCAAGCAGAGGGCAAGCTTTCATAGAGACCTAAACAAAATTGGTATGAAAATAAACTTTTCATGGGGCTTTCCTTTGTTTGTATTGTATTTGTACAGTTATATTTATATAATCATATATTTATGATTATGTAATTGCATATTGAAAGAGGTCCCATAAAAGCAGGCAATGTATAAATACTATCAACCTTTAACTTCATTTTAATTAAGTGGAGAAAAGATATGGATAATGTGAATAATAGAAACTTTTATTTTATATTGTCTGTTCCCAATATCCTATTGTGTTGACTTTATTAGTTACCCTAAAATTAGCCTGCAATTGGGGAAGAGAACATTGCTATGGGATAGTCCAAATAATAGATTTTTAAGAACTAGATTAAAGTAACATTTGTATAATTCTTTACACTTTATGAACTACTTTAACCTATATTCTCTGAAGTTATTTAATAGTTGTCTGTCTGTGTTATGCATTGGGTAACTATTGATATCACTAAGAGAAGATTTAGAGTTAGTTTCTTTAAAGCACATCACCAAATTGCAAAAAAAAATTTTAATTCAATTTAGTTAACATAGAGTGTACTATTAGTTTCAGGGGTAGAATTTAGTGATTCCTCAGTTGCATACAACACCCAATGCTCATCACATCAAGTGCCCTCCTTGATGCTCATCACCCAATTACCCCATCCCCCCACCTACGTCCCCTCTAGCAAACCTTCAGTTTGTTTCCTAGAATTAAGTGTCTTATGTTTTGCCTCCTTCTCTGTTTTTATTTTATTTTATTTTATGTTATTTATTTTTCCTTCCCTTCCCCATGTTCATCTGTTTGGTTTCTTAAATTCCACATATGAGTAAAATCATATGGCATTTGTCTTTCTCTTAGCTTATTTACTTATTTCACTTAGCATAATACCCTCTAGTTCCATCCATGTTGTTGCAAATGGCAAGATTTCAGTCTATCTGATGGCTGAGTAACATTCCATTTATATATATATATATATATATATATATATATATATATATATATGGTATGCCATATCTTCTTAATCTATTCATCTGTTAATGGACATCTGCCAAATTACAAATGTTTTTGATATTTATTTCTATTAAGTACATTGTTTGCTCAGACTTCTGTGTACGTTATATTGTCTACCACTACAGTTTAATGGACATTGAACAATTATACTGAAATTGGTGCTAATAGGTGTACAAAGTGATGACAGAGAAAAGAAATATTTAATTGAACTAGATATAAAGCGTTACAGTTGTACAGGCACAGATATGAAGTGATAAGAGTCATATTTTTCTTAGTGGATAGGTAGTGATGGAGATGAGAAACAAGGACTGTTCCTGAAGATATACCCAAACATTTCCTTGTACCCTTTCCTAGTGGTGTTGAATTGGCCCTTTAACAGGTTCTTATACATGTTTGAACCTGGCTGCGAAAAATGTAGGTAGCCACGCATAGGTCTCAAAACCAGCAGAGGGGGAGATATGTGTAAAGGGACTGAGTCACGTAGTTTGTTATAGAAAGTCAAGTAACTCGAATGCAAAGTGCATTCTAAGGGGTGATGGGGACAGGCCATGATGTGTGTCAGATGGACAGATAGGCAGAGTCCAGGTCATGAGAAAGTTTGAAATGTCAGATTGAGGAGTCTGGAATATGTTCAATACTCAATGGTATGCACTAAGACTGCAGGAGCTGACTGATGTCAGCCTTCTGTGACCATCTCAAGTGACCTCAAGGAGAAATCAAGAACAGGAAGAACTGGAAAACCAGAGGCATTCAAACAATATTTTTGAACAATCAGACATGATAGAAACATAATGTATTAAGGTGACTTAAGGGTCTTTCTCACATCTGTGTGGAAATCAGTAACCCTTCATTTTTAGAACTCTAAAAAACTACACCTTGTGATGCTCGAGTGTTTGGAGATCCGCTTGCAAGTACCTGTACCCCTTTCCCCTTATGTGCACACAATAGTTTTTATACATAATTTGTATACATAATCTATAACAAGCTTCGGAGCAGCTCTTTAGAGCAATTTGAAAACGTGTTCCTGGGCTATAGTCCTCAGTAAGACAATGAATAAAGCATGACGAACCGACTTGCTAGCTGACTTTCTTTCTGTCTACAGTGGGGAGCCATGAAAAAGCAGAAGTGGATAACTACTTTTTAAAAAGCCAAAATTTCTCTGGAGTTTTATGACACAGATAGGAAGACTTTCCCTGCCTTGTTCATCTTTGTAAATCCAGTGCACAAGTGTTCCCAGCACATAGTAGTAGCTGTCTGTTTGCTGAACAAATGAAGAAGCTTGAAGAGGTCTCTGTAGAGAAATTACACAAGATTTCAAAGCAATTAGGATTATTTTCAATCTTTGGGAGTCAATTTGATAATATACACCAAGATTCATATAAATATGCCTATAATTTAAACCAGTACTTCTATTTGTGGGACTCTATCCTAAAGTAATAATCCTAAATGAAGAAAAGCATTATGCATAAACTTTATTACGGTATTGATTTTAATAGAGAAAAAATGGAAACAATCAGGCTAACAATTAGAAAACAAGTTATTGTGTACATTTTGTCTGTGGTGTGTTTAAAAAGCTGTCATTAAAATGATTATAAAGACACTATAATACCAGAGGAAAATACTTACATTATTATACTAAGCTTTAAAAAACTCACCAAGATGCACAATTGGAGGTAGAGCATGACTGCAAATCATGGGGAGTGTGGCCAGTGGGGGAGAAATCTCAGTTAGAAGGTTGTCCAGAGGTGGTGGTAAAACACTTTTTCTTTCTTTTTTAATCCTTCTGTGCATTTCCCTTGTTTTTCACAATTACTTCATTCACTCAGCAAATATTTACTGAGAGCACAGTAAGTGCCAGGCATTGCTCTAGGAACTGGGGGAAACAGCAGTGCGTAAAACACAAAACCTGTCTACACCGCTTACATTGGAGCTGGAAGAGGCAGAAAATTAACAAGACGAATCTATTAAGTGGCATATTACATGATTAGCGCGTGGCCAACATTAAGGCAAAGAAAGAGAACCCAACTGATACGGCATTTACTTTTTTTTTATAATATTTTTTTTATTATATTATGTTAGTCACCATACAGTACATCCCTGGTTTCTGATGTAAAGTTCGATGATTCATTAGATGGCGTATAACACCCAGTGCACCATGCAATACGTGCCCTTCTTACTACCCATCACCGGTCTATCCCATTCCCCCACCCCCCTCCCCTCTGAGGCCCTCAGTTTGTTTCCCAGAGTCTCTCATGGTTCATTCCCCCTTCTGTTTACCCCCCCCCCTTACTTCTTCCTTTTCTTCTCCTACCGATCTTCCTAGTTCTTATGTTCCATAGGAGAGAGAAACCATATGATAATTGTCTTTCTCATTTACTTTCTGATATGCGTGGGAAGATGCTCATCTTGGTGGAAGGACCTGGCCGAATTCAGTTTGCCCCGCGGGTCAGACTGCAAGAGCTCGGCAGCCCCGGCCCTGCAGGCGTCGCTGCAGCCCAGTTGGGCCACGGGTTTAAGTTGGGCGCGGGAGGGCCAAAGGACACGAATCATGTGACTCGAGGGGGCGGGAGCGGGAGGACGGAGAAAACTGTGAATTTGCCTGCTCACTTTCTCTTCAGGAAGGCGGGCGGAGCCGAAAACCAAATAAACGTCTTCTGAGCGGCTGGGGGCGGGACAGACGGAGCCGCCTGAGCCTCCAGCGCCTAGACTCTCGCGGAATTGGTTTTTCGGTTGTTGGTCACTGTGCAGAGCGGTCTGCGGTCGGGCCGAGACGTGGGGAGCAATGGCGACCTTTGTGAGCGAGCTGGAGGCGGCCAAGAAGAACCTCAGCGAGGCCCTGGGGGACAACGTGAAACAGTAAGAGCTGTCGTGGCGCAGCCTCCAGGTCTCCGCGCCGGCGCTCCCCTCGCTTCGGGCTGCCGACCCGCCCTGGAGACGCCCCCCGCCGCCCCGAGGCCTGTGCGGCTTGGCGTCGCGGGCGGCGGGGCCTCCGGGCTCGTCGGGCAGGAGTCGGGCGCGCGAGCCGGACTCGCCCAGCTGGAGGGGCCGGGCCTCCCCGGCTCCCCCGGGACTCGGGCGGGCGCCTTGGCCCGGGACCTGCCCTGGGTGGGGCGGGAGGGGCGCGCTGCACACCCCAGGGCCTGCCCAGCGGTTGCGGGCCCTGCGCGGAGTTCGGGACGCGGGAGCGGGAGCCCGACGCGCCCCTGGAGGGCTTCCTGGAGGCGGCCGCCGATGGAGGTCGGCGCCGCGTAGACCTGGCGTCGTAGAGCACCGATGGCATTCCGAAAGACGGACAGAGCGTCCGGTGAAATTCCGAGCATCACTGCGGGTCAGTGAGGAGCTCGGAGCGGACGTTCTCCGAAGGCGCTGCCTCCTGAGAGACGGGAGGCGGCCGCGGCCGCGGTTCCCGGTTAACCGATGTGAAGGCAGGTCTGGGGCGGCTGTGTCGCTAGGCCTCTCGTGCCTGGGCCCTAGCACTGATGCCCTCCGAGGGTCCTCGCGTCCGGCTGGGCACCCGTGCTCGGCCGGGGCGCGCGCTGAGCGCCGGGGGTCAGAACAGTCGTTGAGCCGAGGCCGAGGCCCCAGAATATACTGCTGAGCTTCAGGCAGAAGTTTGGAAATTTTCAGAACGTTAATGGTTATGACCATTTTATTTTTTAAAAACATAGGAATTGCATTTTAAATGTTCAGGCTATAATGCCTGTGTCGTTGCTGCGACGTTCCACACAAAAATTTGCATTGCGCATAGGTGGTCCTTTAGACGTACTGTTGCTGGAGGAGCGAGGCATTTGGGGGACACTTTCCTCTTCTCCGTGTCTTTTTCTTTATACTCTTTAGTATGACTACACTGAGGTTACTTGGATGTCGTGCGTTATTTTGGAATTTTTCCTTGTGGAATTTTGGGGTGGTGGAGTTGACATTATGCTTTTTATCCTAGCAAGACACGCAGAATTCCCGAGTAAGACTTCCTGAAACACTCATGGCCTAAACAGAATAACTAGAAACAGAATATCATTTTTTAAAAGATTTATTTATTTATTCGAGAATGAGAAAGAGAGACACGAGCCAGAGAGGCAGGGAGAAGCACTGATCCTGATCCTGTCGTGGGGCTCAGTGTCACCCTGAGATCATGACCAGAGCCGAAATCAAGAGCCTAACACTTAACCATCTGTGCCACCCAGGCGCCCCAAACAAAATATAATTCT